>NC_044601.1:65026048-65045865 GCF_901933205.1 Camarhynchus parvulus
CCAACAGCTCTCAGTAGAGACAATCAATATAGGTCAGTTACAAACTTCTGGGTCAATGAACTTAATATAAGACCATCCACTCTGCTCAAAGAGAAGAAAAGGGCACAAAAATTACATGGGAATTTTTCAATGTTAGAAAATGACTGCCCAGTATCAAGGATATTGAAGTAAGATGGAAAAACTCATCACAGTATTTAAAAAATATCCTTTCTACCAGTTTGTCATCCCCAGATAATATCCAGTTGAATTCTCAGTGCTGAGGGAGAAGAAAAAACTTTTGCAAAAAGATTTTCCCATCAGACCATACTTTTTTTCTGGAATTTTAGATGTTCAACTCAGCTATTCTTCCTACAGAATCCTCAGAAGAGATAGTGACCTATGGCTGGAAAAACACAACTCTCTGGCATGGATGATTCTTCTGTCATGGGTTTTTGCCATCAGAGAAAAAGTGTGACTGTAAGTATGGATGGTGCAAAGTACAGTAAGGCAATATGACTGATTTGTTATAAAGTTTTACAGAGCTGGCTGACAAATGGCCAAATCATTCCTTATCCCCCCAACAGGAAGTCCAGCTTCCTCCTTAGGGAGAGGGGCAAGGGCTACAACCCAAATCCAAGACTATCACCTCTGCCTCCTTTTGCTGTGGCATGGAAATATTGTGTTCATGTTACTATCTGACTTAAAAATGAATTTAAGAAAAGTAGTGATTATAGCTGTGAAGAATACATGACTGGAAAGTGCCTTCATGCAGCCCTAGAAATCTTGTCCAGAAAAAGAAATGTCTTCTGTCCCTTTTGTATCTGTCACTTTTCTCATCAATGTTTAGAACTTGTCCCTTCAAACATTTTTGCTAGATTTTTCGTATGCTGCTTCCTAAACAAGAAATTTCCCTTGGATCAAGACATGCTTTCACCATTCTTTGTTAGCCCATTGTGGATTCTGGGAGGTCCTTTGCACAGGCAAGGAAACCACACCATTTCCAAGAAACACGTGAAGGACATTAGTGCTGGATTCTTTGTCCTCTGGAGAGCTTTCATCCAGTCTGCTTGGCCTTCGGGCCAAGCATCCTGCCGTGGTCAGCCACTATGAAAAAGCAAAGCTCTTAAACTAAGTGTAAGAAGGTAATTTGGTCAAAAATGACAAAGGTGATGCAGAAGATAATCTGTCTTGCAAAACCATCCTGGTTTTCCCCTCTGTTGTCCCCTCACTCTTTAAACTTCTTGTCATTATCATTGCCTTCAATGAGGCATCACCACTGTTTAGAATTGTGGTGAATACAGACTGTATAGTCCAGCATCCTTTTCTAAGGGATTCTTTTGAGTTTCCAGAAGGTACCTGGGATGGAATCAATGCATGCTCTGAAAGCTATTGCAAGGCTCCCTAGTGAAGAAGGCTCTCTTTCCCCAGTCTGTAATTAATTTTTGAGGAAAAAAACCCAATATTCTCAGTAGACATCATTCACCTTGAGATTAAAATTTAACACATTGATTCACATTGTCCCTGAATTCATCTTTCTCCAGTTTGAATGGAGCTTTTTCTGTCTCCATAATGTCAGGTGACAATAAACTCTAGGGTTTAAATGTTCTTTAACTAAAGCAATGTCACTTTTTGAAAACAAAGTACTTTTTTTTTTTTAAGGCAGAAAAATATGCTTAATCCCTGTGAGAAATACAGTTTGAGAGTACATGTGTTTCTGAGCTTCTTTTCTTAAATCTTGCTCCCCTCTGTGCTTCTCCTTCTTCTTAGTTGTACCAGACTGAACAGAAACATCACATGTCACATGTTCATAATTCTTTCCCCTTCCTATGAAATGTTTGTCTGCTTTCTTTTCTTCCTGGAAACCTACTTTGTCTCTACTTGTGTTTCAAGATCCCAGATATCTGTGTGCTTCACTTCCTGCTTTATCCAACCAGCTCTTCCCAAAAAAAAAAGAGCCCACATTGCAGTAAGTCATATTGCTTTGCTATCAGAGAAGGTCTGATATTTCCTCTACTGAGAGAATTCCACCAGCCCCAGAGACCAGGAGCCACCAGCATGTGAAAAATTAGCCCTCCTCCCTCTGCAAGGCAGCCTTTTAGCGGAACAGAGCAGAACACAGGGCTAACACTCAGAAGCTTACAGCAAACCCCAACAAGCAAACAAAACAGATGCCATCTGCCACAGTCTGGAGAGCATATTCCCTGCCAGCCTTGATTCAAGACAGCCAGAATCCATTCAACTTAAAGGCTCTAAAGGAGTTTTTTATCATGCCATGCTATGTCAGTGTTTTCTTTGTAGGGAAAAACAAAACAAAACAAAAACAAACTCAGCTGATAGGATCAATATCTATTTATTTTCATATTTTTAAAGGCCTTTCTTTGCTGTTTTCCTTTGAGAATGCTGTGCACAAGTACTGAATCTTCTCCACAATAACAGAAACTGAGGTCTCAAAGACGTTGAAAACTTATGCTGTCAGTTTTTATTATTTATCCGAAATAAACTTATTCCTCTCTTCAACTTTCCAAGAAAATTAAAAAAAAAAACAGCCAACCAGCCAACCAACCAAACGAACAAACAAACACCAGCTCATGTATGCATATATGTTGAAGTTTTATGTATCTTTATCTCTGTACCAGGTTATTTTTTGCTATCATAAATGTCTTGTTTGGGGTACAGAAATGAGGCTCATTTGTACCAAGACACATACTAAAACAGTGAAAATATTCAATTATTCAGTTGAACTGGATTTGTTCTCGAAAGTATGGGCTGAAGAAAAGTGTTATCTTATATGTCTTATATAGTAGGTATTCTCCAAAATATAAGCACCATATATTAATTTCTGCAGCAAAACAAATGTTCGGACTTGTATTGGACATTTCCTTGAGTGTCTAATGACAGAAGATTTTGTCATCTCGGCTTTGCTGCTTCGGTTCAAAAAGGAATTAGTACCCTAGAAAATAAAATTATAACGTAACATGAGACAAGTAAAGCCTCAGCAGCTGTGAGAAGATCATCATACATCACACTGTAGTATCTGCAAAAGGCAGGAAAAAGTATAAAACTAAATTTAATGTGATGGTTAATATAACTTCTCTTTCCAACAGCATTTTAATAAAAAAGACTGGAATTCCATGGTGGAAATCTTATATTGAATCAGATGTTCTTTGGTGGCTTATAACTGCCTATTTGCACATAAAATTTCATCCTCTGACACTGGAAAAAGCAAATAGCAGCTAGCACTTCTGGAGAGTCCTCTTTTGAATTAATGATCATGAGCAATGACAGTCCAATAACTGTAAATGACATCAGAATGTTTTGACTGTCACACAACAAGGTACACTCGTGAGTGAGAAGAAAAGGTCTCCCTTTTTTTCTCCCCTTACTGGCAATATCACATGAAGAACTCATTCCTCATCACAGCATGGGATATGTACACCTCTCACCACTGGTACCACCAACTCAACTGCATTCTTCCCTAAATAATAGTCCATGTCTCTCACAATTCACTTCAAAACAGAAACAAAAACAGAACAAAAACCGAAACCAAAACCAAAACCAAAACTGAAACCAAAACCAAAAACCTTGATAAAACCACATCAGAATATGCCTAAAATCTTACATTTTAAAAGGATGCAGCAAGTCCCAAATTAAAAGGTGTCTGAATGGAATTCTGGAAGTGGTGTCTAAGGAAATTACCAAAATACTACTAGTACTCCAACCAGAATGTTTGTTGAATATTCTTCAATAAAGTAGGATGCCTGTGTAATTCTTATATATTTTCAGAGTAGAGCAGTTTGCATTGAATGTCAGCAACTTTTCTCTTTTAATGGAGAGTCCTGAATCCAGCCTGATATATTAGCTAAGATGATAGCAATCATACTTGCATCAGGTCATGAATCTGCAGGAGGCTCTAAAACTAAAAATAAAAAAAAATTAAAAAAAATTAAATTAACATTAGCTAATGAAGGATTTTTGCATAAAAGCTGAGAAATCACTGCTTCCTGAGAGTTATCAATAGAAAATTGACATTTTCCTCAGTAGCACCACTTACAAAATTTTTACACTCTCTGTATGCTCTTGGGACACTTGTAAATATTACAAAAAGGGCTATGGATGGCTTAAAGTAATCCCAGATGATTCCAAAACAGTAATAGGATAAGGAAGATACTGAAGTGAATACTTTGTCTTTGCTAGTACCTGGGCTTAGGATTGTTTCAAGTTTTCTGTAACCAGTATAATAAGTAATATCCAATACATATTAGTATGAATATTCAGTTGGAGAATCATAAGTATTAATAACTTTTCTTTTTTCAATAGCAGCCTCAGTCGGGAAGTGGGAATGACACTTAGGTGGGTGAAGCAAAGGATTGTCTTTCTTTTCTGCTATTAACTTGCTAAGTCAATACAGGAAAATTGCTTAGGCAAACATTTTCAAAGTTAGGTGAATAAAGTAAGGCAGTAAAGTAGATGCAGCTGTAAGACCAACATGATTCAAGGAGAACTTGAAAATCACCTGAAAAGGAATACTGCTTCATAGTGTCCCGTTCCAGAGCTGTGCATACTCAGATGACCTCAGCACAGAAATGGTGGTAGAAGGGAGTTGAATCAGAAACAACAAGATCAAGGGGACAAAATGGTTTTGTAACCCACACCACGCTGAATCACAGGTTTCTGCTCCTGAGTGGTGGTATATTGATTATATGTAAGAAAGTACAGAGCCTATCAGAGTAAGATCCATGAAACAGACCAACTAACTTTTGCTCCAAAATATTTAATCATACTTTTAAAATTATGTGTCTTAGCTCTTTTTAGTTCCAGGAAGCCATTCAAGAGATAACTGTTCAGAAAGAACAATCCCTTTTTCCTGAAAATCCAAGTCTGAGCCTTCAGAAATCACATCCTCTCAAGTCACTAAGCTCCTGCAGTACATTTTGTAAAGATGAGAGCTGATTATAATTGCCTTTGGAGAGAGTGATTTCTGAGTCAGAGAAACACAACACTATCTATGACTATGAAGAGTTTATTTTCTTTTAATTTAGTTTGGGGTAGAAGGAAATAAAAGGGGGGTGAGTGTTGCGGCAGTTTGGATGAATATAATAAAAGATCATATAATAAAACATCTGTTAAGAACATGTGTTGGAACTCCAGGGTATACACTGAAACTAGTCAGTAATATCTGTGAGTGAATGAAAGAATGAATAAATAAGTGTATAAAATCATGATTCCTTCCATCATCCCTCCCCTATGGAGCCCGCAAGGATTTTTTAAGTCTTGTCAAGGATAGAGGAACCTAACATCTCTGCAGCTGTTATTCAGTACAACATCCTCACATTGACAGATCTATCAAACTAGAGAGGATTTCAAGACTAAAGAAAATAGGAAAGGCCACTGTAAAAGAGAAACCATGGCCCTGAGAACTTTTGTCAGTGAGAAAAGGCAGGGGAGGAAATGAGAAGTTCAGAGAAATTAAGTGACCTGCTCTAGAATGCCAGAGGTGGGAACAGAGTCAGAGCTTAATGGTTTCTCTCTATTAGTGAATGCATTTCAGTAAATAGTTTGTACTATTCTCTGAGAGTACAAATGTGTGCTAGTGTGTGTAGACCTCAGTTTACTGTTCCAGAACCACTTCATGGACCCTGGTTCATCTCCATTCCAAAGGGTCAGCGGCAGTATTTTTTATCATTAAAGAAACTCGCTGCACTACTTATGGATTCCAATGCCCTGCTGGGAGCACCTCGCTTTCCATTATTTTGCTGCCTTATCAAAAATTACTTTTTCTACTTGTCATATATTAGAGAGCTTCTCATTAATGAGTGACAGGTATGTAAGTGGACCGGGATGAATAAAGAAATCTCCAGGAAGTGTCAAAAACACTATGAGATCCTGCAGGAACCCTGTAGCAGCTACAGGAAGAGAGCCAAGATACCCAAATTCAGCTAGATATTGTTTTAGCCAAGCTTTAGCCAAAAGCCCATTCTTCCTCTTTTAGAAACAGGTGGCTGCAGTTAAAAGCAATACAGCCCCAATCACTTACAAGCTAGTTATCTTTAAATTGTTTCCTTGAAAGTTGGATGATGATGAGATATTTTCTATGTGTGTTTCCCTCTTTGAATTTCTGGTCTGAGTTTCTCCTTACAGGCATGTTGCAATAGCTGCTGGCTAAAAGAAGTAGCCAAGGGAATGCAGGCATTCTCAGTTCTCATTAGGATATTGGAAAAAAAACATTATCCTCTGTCTTTATAATTATAGTGCTGGGGGGATATTATAGCAGCTAACTGTAAAGGTAAGAAAAAATATTTTGTCACCTTCCTTTCTCCACTACCTGGATGGTACTGTGGAAAATATCAACAAAACAATGTAAATAGGGCTTTATGATCTTCCTAACACTGGGACATCGATGCCTTGAGAGGAAGCACACAAAAATAAGCAATTCAAAATGAAGTAAACATTGGGTAAAATGACATCTACCAATAAGTCTATTAGAAAGCCTTAGTGAAAAGGATTCTTCAACATAGTAATTCAAATCTCCAAAGTTTTCAAATTCTTTCCTCATCTTCTGTCTCACAATTTCTGTACTATGAGTGCACATGAAGCTAAGTAGAGAGTAATTGTAGCACAGTTGTGGTTTTTGACCTGTAATTTAGAAGCAAGCACAAAGAGAAAACAATTAATCAAAAGGCAACTACTCACTTGAAGCTCCACACCTTGGAAGATTTCAGTCTTATGCTGCAGCCCAAAATCCTACGCACTTCCTCTCACCTATGAGTTTTCTCTTTAGTGCTTCAGTATACTTTTTATATTCTTTGTATTTCAAAATTTAAGATCACAATAGGTCCATTTTAAACTGGATCTCATTAATGAGACAACTAACTGAAAAATCAATGATCAGTTTTGAATGTTAGCTTGAGGCCAGGTGTTCATTTCCCACATTTTCTGGGAGCCGGGGAGAGTGACTTACTCTTTATTTCATCATGCCTCTCAAGAGGTAAGGTAAATCATAAACTGGTGAGAGATGTTCCTGTAGCAGCCTTACCAGCTGCAATTTTCTATTCAGAAGTAAAAATGGACTTCAGGACTTTTTCCTCTTGCCCTGAAAATATGCCTGAATTTTGCCTTTGAGACGTCATGTTTCAAAATTGAAGCACTCCTTGGTCTTTAGTTTTTGGTCCTCGTGCTTTTGGATAGCTGTCAGAATGCAAGGGTGTGCACACCTCATGAGTGGACCACAGACACAGAACTGGGAACCACAAGGCTCATTGGCTGTTTGCAACTCTCCCTTGGCTTAGGTGGGAGAAAAAAACAGTGAGCCAGAGAAAAAAATGGTACCGAGCACTATCACCAAATCATTTAAATATTTATTCTGGGTTTCCCCCTCCAATCTAATTGCATTTCAAAATAGAATCAGACCAAATTAAACAGTCTATTTATTTTCTCCCTTTCCTATGCTCACAAAGAAAAAGAAAAAGACATCTGTTTGGTTTAAAACATTTGAACGAGTACCAAAAACAATCATATATGGGCACAGTTCTCACAGTAGAAGAGAAAAAACTTTTAAACACGCTGGCCTTGGGTTGAAGTCATTGTGTTTACTTAAAATGTTGTTCCAACTGACAAAAACACATGTAGGCACACACAAAACAGAATCTATTGACTATTGCAGAGTTACTGACCAAGAATATGAAATAATATGTTTATTTTCCAAGGAAGTAATCCACTGTCATAGCCCAGCATTTGCCCTCGATGTCTCTGGCAGCGTTTTGTTTAAGAAAGGACAAAGTCTTGTGAACAAGGAGCACACACCACCTGGTGGGCAACAAAGTGGACCCTTAAGGCAGAGGAATGCTTTGTGTGGTACCATCCTGCTCCCCATCCACCTGGGCTCCCGGCACATGACTCAAGCCTGAGACAGAAACTCAGGAGGAGACCAGAAGTTGGCTTCAGGAAGTGCTAGGGAAAAAGTATTCACCTGCTGGCCTGCCATCTCTCCTGGTGAGCACAAAACAATTTGTTCTTATTTATATTAAAACTGGCGTAGTAGGATGAAACCATGGGGCCTTCAGGAGGATGGTGCTGCGGAATCAACCTCAGGTACCAGAAACAGCAATTTGTTCCAAAATCAGTTTGTTTGCCTTATTGTGAAGAGCACCCCTTAATTAGGCTGATGTATGAAAACAGAATAGGTGGCTGCCACCTTTCTTATTGAGAGGTAAAAATTGTCTGTCACAAATGATATATGCCATAGACGTCAGGCATTGGCTTTTGGGTTTTTTTTTTTTTTTTTTTTTTTTTTTTTCAGTTATCCCTTATTTTTATTTTTTTTTAACCTGGTCCCTGAACTTCACCCTTGTGAATTTGCCTTAGGCTATATCCTCTTTTCCCAGCACAGTGCCAAAAAGGTTATTTCTGGTCACTGGAGGTTGTGGCTCCAGGGAAATTCTCTTGAGCTCCACTACCCCAAGATAGAATATATAGTACTTTCAGGGGAAGAAGAAACTATAATCCTGAAAATAGTATTTCTGTAACTCTAAAAATGTATTATTTGCCTGTCAATTGTCAATTAGCAGGGCTAGCATGACCTGACTTTCTGAAAATGGTGTTTTGATTAATCAAGAAATATTAGATGAATTCTCACACAAAGTATAAGATAATTTTTTAAAATTTCAGACCTTTTTAACAAGCCAAAGGCAGTATACTTCTCAGAAAACATTTCTATGTGAGAAATTATTTATAAGTGAGTAAAACCTTATTGTTGGTTGTTTTTCACTTAAGTTTGCTTTAAGAAATTATATTTATTGGGGTATTTTCCATGCAATGTCTGCCCAATACTGTCTGCCAGGATGAAGCATTCCTGTCTGAAATTTTAAAAACTGGCAGTATTGTTACCAGTTGGAAAGAGAGTCCAGATATGGGAAATTTCGGTAAAAAATAGCACTGACTTTGTTTCCTAAGCCGCCTGGCTCTGTGATGCCATTCTTCCCACAGGATGCCAACACCTTTTACAACCTGGGCTACCTTCTGCTGCTGATTGCATCCCTGTCATCACTCCACAGAGCTGCCAGCCCAAAGCATTTACAAACCATGAAAGACTGCTGAAAGCCACACAATTTTAAAATGATGGATTTGAGGCTGTCCTTTTCTGCCATTCAGCTGCTGACCTCTCAAGGTGTGCATGTGTGAGGTGTCCAAGATCTTCTTTTTTTGCAAGTGTGAAAGAAAAAAAGCAAAAAACCAACTTCTTGGTTTCCTTCTAATTAAAGGTGAGGCTTGCAACGATTGACTTCTGCTTCCTATTTTGGAGCTCTGAAAGAAAAATCACATTAAAACTTTAGGAAATAATGGCTGTTAGTAAAATTTTAACAAATCGGGGCTGGAATAAAAGGCAGTGTGTTCTCTGGCCTTGTATAACCACATGAGATCTAATGCACACCCTGGTAGAGTGTGACTGCCAAGCACACTGCACTGATGAAGGTGCAGCACTGAAGTGACAGGAGACGAAATACTTGTGAAAGATGCTGCGAAAAACTTCCTTCTGATAGAAAGCTTTAATGTTTCCAGAAAGCAGGCTGGATATTAGTTGCAATTTTGCTCTTCCCTGAAAGAGTCTCACAGAATGACCTGCACGGAATTCAATTTCTTTCCCTTGAAAGGAGGCAGAATTGAGTCAACCCAGCCAGAATTTGAACCTGTGGCTCAAGGGAGTCTAAGTAATTCAACCCTTAGGCACGACTTTTAAGCCATCACCCTCCAGCGTATGATAAAAGGTATTTTATAAAGAAAGGAAGTGGAATTGTAATGAGGGGAGTTTTGGGTGAATCATAAAGTGAGACAGGCTTCAGATATTTTTGGAGGGGGTCAAAAAATCACTTTTTTTTTTTTTTTCAGATTATGGGAATAACAGCAGGAAAAACAATTGGGCTAAAAACATCTTCCAAATACTGAGTTGAATTCAAGATTTTATACTATTTGAGAAAGTTTGAAAAAGTTGTGGTGTGGGTTTTCTTTTTTTGCTAGTTGCTTCCTCCTGACTTTCTGCTGTCATCTGCTCCTGAAAAAGATCTTGACAGGAGGCAATGTTTGTAGCTCTATTTCTAACACTTCTGAAACTGAAAATAATAGAAACCATATGAAAAAGTTCAATCTCTTTTCCAGTTGCAAACCGAGGAGCTGAAAGTTCAATAGAATGTTCATGAAAATATTTATAGTAGTAATTTTTTGATACTTTGCTTCTGAGACTCTTTCTCCCTCAATTTATACATAAAATTCATGGTGAATGTGACCTTTGCTGTGGTGTTGCTTCTGCCTTTGAAGTAAATTTAGGTTAGAAAAGTAAATTTTTTCATTTTCTTGAAAATGCTTAAACTTTGTCCCTGTAGGGACAGCTTTTGTTTGTTTCAATCATATAGAGTTTGGATTTTGCTCAAAATCAGGCAAACTCCCATATGATGCTTTTAATATAACTGCAGATATTGATATTTTCCCTATGAAAATGTATGCACCAAATTGTATCTGGTGGAAATGAGTTCCATATTTTTCAGTAAGTTTTAAATGAGTTGCCTTTGAATTTTGCTGAATATTTCCATATGTTTCCATTATAAGAAATCAAAATAGGAGCTCTTTACTCATTTCAATACATCATTTATTTATAAATACACGTACTGCAGTTATTTCAGAAAAGAAAGCTGTTCCTAGTGTTCCCAAAGATACTCCAGGGGCTGGAGCACCTCTCCTGCAAAGACAGAATGAGATGGCAGGGAGTGTTCAGCCTGAAAAAGAGAAGGGAGACCTTTTTGCAGCCTTTCCATTCTTGAAGGGGGCTTACAAAAAAAGACAGAGAGTGACCATTTACATGGGCAGATAGTGACAGGACAAGGTAGAATAGTTTTAAACTAAAGATAAGAGATTTATATTAGATATTTGGAAGAAATTCCTTACTGTGAGGGTGGTGAGGCCCTAGATGAGGTTGCTCAGAGGAGCTGTGTCTGCCCCATCCCAGGAATTGTCCAAAGCGAGGTTGGACTAGAGCAACCTGGGATAGTGGGAGGTGTCCCTGCCCATGGCAGGGGGTTAGATTATCAGGATTAACAAAATTAACAAGATTAACTCAAGCCATAGTGCGATTCCATCATTTGTATTCCTTACATCTAAAGACATTTTCTTTCTTCACTGTCATATTTTTGTCTAACCAGGTAACCAAATTGGAACACATTACTCTGGGCCAGATTTCCTTTCCTTTTATTCTGTGTGCTCTGCAGCCGAACTTTTTCTGAGTAATTCTTTCTGTTGAGTCAAATTCATCTCAACAGGCAGGATCCTTCTCTTCTCCCACCTTTAGATCCCAACAGAGTATAGGAGCAAATAAGTTTTCTCCTTCTGTGCTGCATTATTTCCTTTCTATCAAAAAGTTACCCTCTGCTCTTTCACCTAATTTTGTGAAATCACTTTGGGATTCTTTGGGTTTTCTTATAGCTCTTAATGAGCTTCAAAAATTTTGAAAAAGAAGGATAATTTTCGGGCAGAACAGTTCCTCAAAAAAACCAAATACAGCTTGCCCCAAACCAGAAAGTTCCAAATAGAAATAACTAGGTAGTAACAGGTTTTATAATGAAAATATATGACTTTTTACAATTTTTTAAATCACTGATTCAGGCTGCAGCACATTCTTCTTATTGTTGTACAGTGCCTAAATGGAAAAAGGTCTTTCCTGCCACTCAGCCCACCCCACAAGTGAGGGGTCTGGGTGTGCACAAGGAGCTGGGAGGGGGCACAGTCAGGACAGGTGACCCCAGCTGACCACTGGGGTGTTCCATAGGGCATGGTGCCATGCTCAGCATAAAAACAACGATCAGAAGAAAAAGGAGAGGGCCATCAGATGGTGTTGGTCTTTTCAAGTCATTGTTACACATTACAGTAATCCCCTTCTTTCCTGGGGATTGCTGAACACCATAGAAAGTGGTGGGTGAATTCCTTGTTTTGTTTTGTTTGTGTCATGGCTTTTGTTTTACCTTTTAAAGAGCCTTTATCTCAACCCATGAGTTTTCTTCCTTTTTCAATTTTTTTCTCCATCCCACTGTGGGGGTTGGAGGGCAGAGAGTGAGCAAAATGCTTCATGAGGCTTAGTTGCCACTGGGGCTAAACCAAGACAAAGGGACTCAGTTCTCATTGCTGGAAATATAAGTGATGAACTAGAATATTTCATGGTAACCCTCTAGAATCACCATGTTGCCATGGTTATCAGTTCTCAGCTCCAGGTCTGGGAATTTAGAAGATGGTTTGGTCTTTTTTTGCTTGGTTTTGGTTTTTTGACTGTATTCATCCCTCTGCAGTCCTGTTGCTATATGCATATATACACACAAAACCTATTTTTCCTATGAGGATATATTAGAAACATTATATTGCATTAAAAAAGGGCAGTGTTCAATACTCTTTCAGTGCATCTTCCTCTGGTTTAGTAGAGAGATGTTGTTGAGCGACACACTCTTGGTAGAGCTGAGAATGCCCCTTTCCAAAGCAGCCCTGACCCTCAGAGCGATGGAGTTCACCCCTCAGTTTTATTACGGGTAACTGATTTGTTGCTGTGCCATGCCAGCTTGATTTAACTAGCACATATGAGCAATGGCAACACAAGCCTGATTCCTGAGCATTTAAAACTAGCTGTTGAAGGCAGATGGCATTCTCCAGTTCTCACACTGCTCCACTGCAGAGAACTAAAGTTTAAACTATCAGCTACCTGCCATTTTTGAAATTGCTGCAGATAAAAACTCTTTGATGATTTCAGATTTCTGCTGCTTGCTTGCAGGCTTACAGAGAATAATTGCTACCATAAGAAAACTACTGAAATAGACAATAAACTGATTTTGGCTGGAAGTACATTGTAATTCTGTTCTATATTGGTATGTGCTGCGCCACAGAGACAAGTGTTTCTTATAAACAACAACAACAAAAACTAGCTAAACTGAGGTGGAAGAAAAACAACCCACCAGTTTAATAGTTCTGATACAATAATCTGTGAATCAGCTAACATGGAAACTTAATTGTTGCTGAAAAGATTAAATAGGCTATGTCTGGTATAAAACACGTGGGGCCATATGCCATCCTGCAAGGCTGCAGAATAAAGGAACGAGGCACAACATAATCCAGAACAAAGACCCCATCTGCAAGGGAAAACCATTAATGTGATATGTTTCTCTCATTCTCCTTTGAGGTCTTATTGCTGTGCTCTGTTAAATGTGAAGATCATCTAGCTTCTGTCTTCCTCCTCAAGATCTTCCACTTTATCTGGCCTAGGTCCTATCGTAGCTCTTTTTGTACTGCTCACTACAATAATACTGAAGGTTTCTTTTCATTGGTTAGACACCATGGCCCTCAAAATTTTTCAGACTTCTTTGGCTGTGCGTAAAAACAATTATGTTTTATATTTTCACTTACTTGAACAAGTTCTGTAGTATTGACTTGCCTTCGTCTTGTCATCAGAATTGAACAAGACTTTTCAGAATCACAGAAAACCTGAGGTTTGAAAGTATGTCTGGAGGTCACCTGGGCCAACCACCCTGCTTAAAGCCTGGTCAAATAAATCAAGTTGCTTAGGACATTACCCAGCTGGATTTTTAATATTTCCACCAAGGAAGACTCTACAGTCTCTATGTAAACCTGGAGAATCTTCTCTAGTGTTTGATTAACATAAACTGTTGGGGTTTTTTTCTCTTTTTTTCTTGTGTTTTAAGGAGATGTCTTGGGTTTGGTTTTGTTTGTTTGGTTGGTTTTTTTCACTTTATGCCTGGTGACTCCGGTCCTTTTACTGGGCACCACTGGCAGGAGTCAGGCTTTGTCTTTTTTACACCCTGGCAACAGGTGTCTATTCACATAGACAAGATCACCCTGGAGCTGCTCAATCCTAGAGGATATTCAACTTTTCTTGACTTCATGTCTTGAGGCTTCAGCTCTGCCACTCACGATAAACTTTATAAGTGGTGTAGCATCTGACTGCAAACAAAACTATTTGCAGGAAAATGCATCTGTTCATTCCTTTAAACCTATTTATTGCATTGATTCTAACTGCTTTAATTACTTAATCAAATATTGTATAGCCTCAAATCAAATGCCTCATGGACATCTAAGAGCACTGTACCAGCACTGTTGCATTTATTAATTTAACATATGCTCCTCTCAAATGAAAATGTCACATTAGTTAGATGGAATCTACTTTGCATAAAATAAGTAAGAATTAATCTCTACTAAATATATAGTTATTTGGGTTTATTTTTTCCTCTTGAAAACACCAGCACTTCTGTCACCGCTTCTCCAAATTATCTCCAACATTCCAAAATTTTGCGAACATCGACATAGATATGTCAGAGATGGTCTCACCAGTTTTTTTAGAGTTCTTTAGTATGAACTATCAAAAATGTTAATGAAAATATATCAGACGTAATATCAGTGGTCCAGCAGGCTTCAATGATTCCTCAGAGCTGAAATCATGTCAACTTATTCTATGAGTACATCTTTCATCTTGTCCCAAATTCAGAAGTGAATGATGCATCGTGGGGCCATATGCCATCCTGCAAGGCTGCAGAATAAGGGAACGAGGCACAACATAATCCAGAACAAAGACCCCATCTGCAAGGGAAAACCATTAATGTGATATGTTTCTCTCATTCTCCTTTGAGGTCTTATTGCTCTGCTTTTAAGGAGACAGGACTTAACAGAGCTTCACGGATTCTCCTTCTCACCCACACCTGCTCACCCAGCACAAGTCCTCAAAGATTTTACAAGAGCAGTGTTCCAACTGCCATGCCACACACAACTCCCCAGACCAGAAATTTATTTCCAAAATCTCTTTCCATTATTTTCTTTTCGTACCTGGTCATTTTTTCTTCTGAATAATAATTGAGTAAGGAACATAAGGAAAGTAGTAGTTTTATTTTGACAAGCATTGTCTGTATTTATTTTCTTTTGTTAAATCACTCCTTCCTGACTGGTTACCATCTATGGATTTTAATGTTTTATCCAGATACATCTTCTACCCTTCTACCAGTTTTTGGGTTCATAATTGAGGATTTTAGGTTAGATTTATTTAGTGTTGAAGCCCAGCAGCCATTCAAAGGTGCATCCTAAACTAACCTTCCCTTTGCCCAGGTGAGTCTGCAAGGATATCCTTCATCTACTCTATCCTTGCTCTGTGAAAAGAGCAGAAATTTCTATAACCATAATTCCACCACCTCCTTCCCTGTTGTTGCTTGCTATCCCCTTTTCCATCTCCCTACTCATCTCTCACCAGCTGCTTGACCTGCTAATGCAATTTTGCTGAATGTTCTGAACCATTATTTTCCAGGTCATTTTTCGCTGGAAAAGTGGCTGTGATACCATCTACCAATTTTATTTGCTTAGAAACCTGGCTTCTTCAGGCTCTGGAGCTGCCCATTCAATCTAACAGTTTGATGCTTCTAGTCCATTTGCCTAATGGTCTTTTGTAGAAGTACTTGGACTCCTTTTATCCACAGGAGAAGCTAATAATAACAAAAAACACATTTCCACGTCATATTGATCAATTATTGTTCATTATGTGCAGAGAAGGACTCTTGCTAAAAGAAAGTGCTAAAAGCACTGGCTCTCCAAATGTCCTAAAATGTTTAAGAGCCATTAGGCCAACCAACTCAATTCCATCTCTTCACAAATGCTCAAGAAACTCAAATATCACCAATATTCAAGGAGTAGTGAATCACAGTATCTGCTGTATAGAAACCAGGTACATTTTTTCATTTATGTTTTCATGGTCAAATCGTACAACTTCCACAGCAAATAAAATACTAAAATAGCCTTTTTCTACCTGTCCATATTTTTTTAATCCAAAAATCTGATTTTACGGTCATCTCCTCCTTTAATCAAAAGTTGCTAATGTTCCTTTTTATTAAATTGGAAGAGGGTATTGTCACAGCTGAAAAGAAAAAAAAAACAACAAAAAAAACTCCAAACCCACAACAAATCCCCCCAAAAACAAACAAACACACAAACAAACAAAACAGCTAAAACCCTAAAACCAAAAGCAAAACCAAAAGCAAAAACAAAACAAAACAAAACAAACAAAAAACCCCAAAAAACCAAACAAACAAAAAAACAAACAAACAAAAAAAACAACAACAAACCGACAAGGTGGGGAGGGGGAGAAGATCAGGAGTGCAAAACCCCAGAGAACAAAAAGCACAGGCAGCTGAAGAGTTAGATGTTTTCCTACGTTTTAAAGCCAGGTTTGCTGCACACTTAAATACAGGTTTATCTCATACATCCAAGTCCTCATAAAGCTGAGATTACTGTGTTATGTGAGTGTACACACCACCACCACCCCCACACACACCTCTCTTGATATTTCCTTACTGAACCAGTATTGATTTCTTTCCTAGACCTCATTTCATATTGTGCCCTGAAAATTAAATGATCTATTTAGTTTCAATATGGCCCAGGATTCTAATTGGATTTTGAGGCAGTAATTTATGTAATATTAATGGATACTTTCAGAAAGCCGCTAATTAACAGCTGACCTTTATTTTTTCCTAAGAAGAAAGAAAGCAAGAAAGAAAGAAAGAAGAAAGAAAGAGAGAGACAGAAAAAAAAGAAAAAAAACCCAAAACATTAAAAAAGCAAGTAGTCTGAATTTAATTAGCAAAAACCAGCACATATCAGGGACATTTTGGGGACCATCAAAATACATTATGTATTTGATCACCTTATGCCTATAAAAATGGCTAAATAATTTTAATGCAATTCAATAAAATGTGTTTTCAATGAGAGGGTTCAGCTCTGGGTGATAGATTAAAAGCTTCATATAACCCAGAGATTTTATAAGCTACTGGCAAACAAATTCAAAGTAAAAGATTATATTTTCTTTGCTTCTTTTATGTAGCAAGATTCCTTCATTTTCTGTTTTCTTCCCTTTTTCTTTAGCAGTATAAATAAATATATTCAAAATAATTTAAATGCTTTATAAAGAGAGAAAGGGGAAGATTCAGAGCTATCACCTCATCATTAAAAGAGGAAATTCACTTGCTTGTTCAGAAGCTGTTTTACTTCTTATTGCCATGTAACCCCCTAAAAATCAAGGATTTAGGGAAATGTACCCTGGTACACCCAGAACAATACTGAACCTCACAGTAAATTGATACTTTCATTATGGTCTTAAGAATTAAACATGGTAACATTTTGAGAAACTTTCTTTTAGAAACACATTGTTTGTATCAACAGTTATGGATCTATTGTACAAAATATTATGATGTGTAAAACTGAGAATGACTGTAACAAATACATACTTAATTCTCCATTCATCACAGCTTTGTATTGCCTTTACAATTGTGTCCTTTGTATTTCGTGATATTTTACTGTCTTGTACTTTAATGTAAGTAGCTAAAGGAAAAAGAAGATGAGTAATCAGGGCCATTAATAAAAAATCCACATGTACTCTGCATCAAGGTATACATCAACTTTAGGTCTGGGCTGGTTCATATTAGTCCAAATGAATGACATGTGAGCATTCACTAACAAAAACTAAGCCTCTTCAAAACTGTTTAAAAGTCATTTAAAAATGAATTGTTAAGTTTTTAAAAAGAAAAATTCCTGTTGTGGGTAAACCAGTCCAGTGGAGTTCTCAAGTGTGAATACAAAATTGGATTTAGGGACTTCAAAGCTGAGCATTGCAATAGGCAATTATTTTTCAGTCCTTTACTCTTATCATGGGATCCGTGCTCTCCAATTAGGCAGTGGGGTGTCTGATGACTTACACAGAAAAAAAAAAATCATCCTTTAGCATGAGATTCAAGAAGACTACAAAACAGATATTTTCATGAGAGATACACAATAGTTTTTGGGATCTGATAGCACTTAGATATGAGGTCTGAGCAATTTATTTCTGTCAGTATGGGAACAATAACAGGCAGGATTACCTGAGGAACTAAGATCTCAGGACTGCAGGCACACATTTAGTATCCTAAACTTTGTTTACTGAAATTTAGGTGTACATATGCCGTATTTTCAAAGAAAATAAACAATTTCTGGTATTTCTTTGGCTTCAATCCCTGAATTGTATGATTAATTGGGACCTGACTTGAATGGTCTGTGAAAGAGTTGAAGACCCACAGAAAGAGGAACAGTCCTAATTTCTATCATCTGGATCAAAAATCCCCTGCATGAGTCAAAGTATGTCAGAGTCATCTTGTAGAGAACTGACCTTTAAAGTCTATGGTGACCCTCCTTTTGTACTCAGTAGGCACCATAGGTGACCCTCAGGGACAGGGAGGCAGGGACATGCAGCAAATCGAGTGTGTGCAGACATAACTGAGAAAATTTTGTCTGGGAAAGAATCCCACACTTATAAACTGAAGTTTCTTTCAGAATTATTCAAATTTCTTCTTGTCTATCAGTTCATCTTTGCATAATGTTAGTTTTTCTATGACATTTTTTGTTAATTGATAGCAAGTAATGTTTGACCTATAAAAATAGTTTAACACAGGTTTTTTAATGTTTAAAGAATAATTTGACTTTGTAATGTCACATATGTGTGTGTACATACGTGTAGTTGTTGTTGTTGTTGTTATGTGCTTTGCTCCACAAGTGGTAAAGTCTAGCTTACAGTAATCAGATCTGTTTACTAAATATCCTGGAGCCTGAGAAAAGATTCATCCCTTTCCATAAGAGCACCTAATCAGGGAATGGATTCTTTAAATCTTTCTAACCACCCAAGTATAGTTTTATTTTCCTTTCAACCACAGATGTGCTTGAAAGCATCACCTGATACATCCCCAAAAGTTAATTTCTGCTGTCTGAATGTATGAAAAACAACAATCAATGGTATCAAAACTTATTTTTTCATTTAAATATGAGTGGAAAACAGATGAATGGAGAAGTCAGGTTATTTGATCAATGCCAGACTGCAGATCAGTAGTGAAGCTGGGAACTAGAATTGTGTTTCACAGTTGCTGGCTAATGTCCTTCTGATCGTTATTTAGCACCACCTTCCCTAGCAAGAAACTATAGATCGGACTTACAAATTCTCATCAAACTGCTAAGACAAGATTTTTTTCCTCATAGGTTCTGTGGTGACTAGCCAAATTTACATTTAAATGACTGAAGCCGGCCTGTTTACTTCCACTGTTTCCATTAAAGATGGATGAGGATTTGCTTTTGGGAAGCAGCTCCCAGATAGGCTTGCATTTTTCCTTAACTTCTTCCCTCCCTTCTTTGAAGTTTAGCGCTGAGAGGAGTGAATTGAATTCCTCTGCTCTGTATTGTGGCCAGGTGATTTTATATTTTCTTAACGCCTCTTTGTTTACGGGCCAGACACTGCTCAGGGAGCAGAAACCAGGTTCAGAACCCTCCCTGACAGAGCATCAGAAATGTCACTTGAGGAACAGAGCAACACGATTATCGTCATTATTCTTCACTCCTCTAAGGACTGTTTCCAGGTCGTAGACACCTATTGTGGATGCTTTGGGAATAATGAAAACCATTAACAGATTGTTAATGTGACTTGGTAACAGACCAAGCAGAGACTTATAAAACAATAAAGCTTTACAATCAATCTGATGTGTAACTAGGCACTGATGGGAGCAGGTATAACATCAGTTAGGGATGAATTTTAACTCTTCTTAGCACCCTGGTGATGCTGAGACACTGAAAGCTATCTGGGTCAGATGCATAGCTGTTTGGAGGTTCATAACCTTCGGGGAGTTTTTGTCAGGTGATCAGCTGAACTCGATTCAGCACCAAGTAAATGAGCCAACAGGCATCCCCTGAACTGGGCGAGGAGTGTTTGTATCCCTGCAGGCAGCAAAACTGAGAGAAGGGTTACTGGGGGT
>NC_044601.1:65749932-65757432 GCF_901933205.1 Camarhynchus parvulus
ATTTCTGTATTCCTTTGACTTCATCTGTTGTCGGGTGGAGTCTCTTCCTTCACCCTGAAACCCTTGTGACCACCGTCACACAAATCCCCTTGGTGCCAAGGAAATTCCCGCCTTTTTGTATCAGTTATTATGTCAGTCCTTACTGCCCTCCTCGGTTACTGTTGTGGTGCGTGTGCGAGCCTGTTGCAGGTTCACGAGTTTTCAGTTCAGTGTTAAATGTTGAATGCGTTGTACGGTTCAAATTTATTCCACATTAAGTTCTATGTGTCTAAGATGGCGCCTGTCCCAGGTTCCCTCCCCCATTTCTTCTGCAGTCGGTTACTGTCAGTCTTTTTGTTCCTTAGCCACTCCCGCCCTTTTGTTATAAGTTTTATGTCACTCCCTAAACCCCTCCTCAGTTACTATAGTTACCGCCCCAACCCCTCCTGTGTTGTCTTGACGACCTCCCTGCCCGTCACCCTCTGCCCACTCCCCTAGCCCGGAATCTTCCAGCTAGGACAGAGGGTGACTGGGCAGTCCCTTGGATTCACGCCCATGCTCTGCTTTGATTTGCTGTTATGTTCTATTATGTTGTATTGTTCAGGTATTGGTCTGGGGGCGGGTTAATCCTCCCCCTGGCCACTCTTTATAAGTTGTATCAGTCCCCGCCCTTTGGGGCAGATCCCTGCAGCTTCCCTCGCTGTCACTTCCCTTCTCCTTCCCTCTGAATAAATCCCTGCTGCTGGATCCTGCTTGCCTCCTGGCCATCTCTTCATGACCTTTCTTTACTGGTGCCACAAGCTTGTCCTTCGGGCCAGGTCAAGGCATCCTGCCCCCTTCTAATGGGGAGGGTTGGAACCCTTTCTCGACGGCTGCTGGTGTGCTCATGGACACTGGCTGGGCTCTTCTAGGCACCCCTGCAGGTTACCATGGTTTCTTTGCAGACCCCTCCCATGTTTCTGCAGCAACCCCCTTGTCCGACATTGTCTGCCCACACCCTCTCCCTAGAACTTTCCACCTGGGGCAGAAAGTGATTGGAGCAGAGGTTGCTGTCCCTCCCCAGCTCATCCCCCATTCGCTGTTTTGTTATGCCCATCATTATGTTCTGTATGTTTATTTGCCCGGGGGCAGTTCGCTCCTCCCTTCGAGAACCCTTCATAGGTTTCATTAACCCCACCCATAGCGGCAGTTCCCTTCAGCTGTCTACCCTTCGCTAATAAATCCTTGCTGCGGAGAACTGCTCCCTCCTCTGCTTTCTTGCGCTGCTTAGTTCCTGCTGCTATCACCCCACCTTTTACGGTGCTGCTTTGCCCACCCTGCCGTGAGGGAGAGCACCGTGGACAGCTGCTCGCCCAGCTTGCCTCCCTACCGGAGTAAGGGCTGCATGGCCACACAGGTGTCCCCACCAGGCTGTTGGCATGCCATCTGTGGGGCTAGCCGGGCTCTGACAACCTAGCACGGCAACACGTATATATCGTAACATGAAATTCCCACTTCTAGAACAAAGAATCTTATTTATGCGCAGAGTAGGGCAGCTGGAGGCAAGAGTGGTCGGCGGCAGGAGTGGCTCCGTGCCATGGAGTGCAATGCAGTGGTGCAGGAGGGGCTGCGGCACAGCAACGCCCGTTTCACAGCCTCCATGAGCCGCATAATGGAAGAGTATAGTCATCCCTTCAAGGACGACATACTGGTTTCCACAGATACTCTCACCTGTGATACACCAGACAGACCAAAGATGTTGCCGTGCCCGATGTTTGTTTTGAACAGTTTTTGTGGATGTTTGGTTCAGTTCTGTGAAAGTTTTACCGGTTTTTATAAGTTATCTGTATTGTTGCCGTGGGTTGCAGCCGCGAAGGCCTTGGGCGAATTGGGCGAATTAGAGTGTTGGGTAGCGAAGCAGGCGAATTTAACATCAACCGCGCTTAGTGACCTCCTACACCACGAGCCGATAACCAGGCAGGCCACCCTTCAAAACCGGGCCGCCCTGGACTACCTGCTCCTGCTCCATCATCATTCGTGCAGGGAGTTCCGGGGCCTCTGCTGCTTCAACCTGCAGTCCAGGTCCAGGGATGTGCAGGCCAAAATAGAGGAGATGCAAGACCATGTTTCCAAAATCAAACAGGAGCCACAAGACTGGCTGTACCACCTACTCTCAGGGTCTGGACTTTCTAACTGGGCTGTTTCCATCACAAAAGTCCTACTTTATGTTTTCGTTGTGTTCCTCCTTGTAGTCATCAGTGCAGCTGTGCTGTGGACATGTCTGAAAAGAGTGCTACAGAAGCTTACCGAAAATCCTCAAGTCAACGCTGTCCTGGCCTCTCCTTTTCCCCCACCACCGGACTACGAGGAGATGGCCCCTCTGCCGATGCCTCCACCACCGAGCCCAGCGGATGCCCCAGAGACTGTTATAGCCGGGGCCGACTCTGATGACTACGAAGACTGTGAACCCCAAGACTTTGAATAAGTTTAAAGACAGTTTTCCACTTTGAGTTCGCACAAACCCCCATGTTCCTTTTTGTTTTTCGTTTAGTTTAAAAAAGGGGGAGATGTTGCGGTGCGCAACGTTTGTTTTGAACAGTTTTTGTGGATGTTTGGTTCAGTTCTGTGAAAGTTTTACCGGTTTTTATAAGTTATCTGTATTTGTTCAAGATGGCGATTTTTATTCAGGGCTCCCCCTCCCTTCCCCTTTTCTTCTTGCGAGTCCAACTGCCTGTCACAAAGTTCCCATGGTAACTCCCGCCCTTTTGTATCAATTCCCTTATCAATCAGTTATTCCCCTCCTATGTTACCCCGGCGACCCCCCCTGTCCATCACCCTCTCCCCACTCCCTGTCCCTAGAAGCTTCTACCAGGGGCTGGGGGTGATTGGTACAGGGTGGGAAGCCACTCCTTGATTGTTTTCCCATTTGCTGCTGCGTTCTGTTCATCATTTGTGTCTCTGTTATCATTGGTCCTTCATGCCTCCTCCCTCCCCTCGGAGATCCTTAATCTGCCCCCTCCGAGGGGCGGGCTGGGGGCAGTTGCTCGCACCTCCCTTCCCGACCTGTTGTCCTTCTCCCTTCAATAAACCCCGTTCCTGCTGCGAGTTACTGTCCTGCCTCGTGCTTTCCGCCTCGCTGACCTACTGCTGCCGAGCGCCTATCCTACTCAGCCTCCCTCAGGGACGCCTTTCCCCGCCCTGCCGCGGGGGAGGTCCCTGGAAGCCAGCTGCTTCCCCAGCCGCTCTTCGGAGCCTACCCAACCAGGCTGTTGGCTGCGGGACTCCTTGTGGTCGCTAGCCGGGACCAGTCACCCGCGCAGCCGCACAAAGCAATGGGAGCGAGTGTCAAAGAAGGATGTTAAAAAACAGAAGAAAATATTGAAGCATAATAGACAGTGGCATTAGCATTAATCAAGTTATAACAATAGTCCAGCTCAGCTCCATGAACCAACCTCTGGGCTGACTGACAGAAGCTCACAGCCAAGTGGGAGCTCTCCTAGGATGCAGGCATCTTATTGGTTCAGAGTCTGGGGGCACACGGATAAACCAACGACCTGTCTCAACCTGGGAGATTTGAATGGGCTAAAAAAGGTGCTGGAGACAATAAACGAGGCTGCTTGTCTGAGACAACATGTGTGAGTCTGTCTTAGAGTTCTGGATTGGTCACCAACCCCAAACATCCCAGCTGGGCCAATCCAGGCAGACCTGCCACATTCCACAGCAGCAGATAACCTATTGTTTATGTCTGGTTGCTGAACTTCTCAGCTTCAGCAGGAAAATCCTAAGAGAGGATTTTTCATAAAAGAAATGTCTGTGACATCTGACTCTTTTTTATTTAATTAAATTAAAAAGAAAAGTGTTTGTAATTTTTTCTGCTGAGTCATGCAGAGGAAAGAACAAACACCTGCCAGTTTTGTGCTCCTGTGGAATGAACAGGAATTTCTTCACCTATAAAACATAAAATTCTATGATACCACTAAAACAACCTTTCAATATAAGAAAATGCAAAAACAATGCAAAACAAAGTCCAAGTCCCAACAGCTGAGTTTCAAGAAATGTCCATGGCTTGAAGATGTTCTTCTTTGCCATCTGTGAAAGTCTCTTTTGGTCCTGAAAACAGGATTGCTGCAGAAGACAGTTTCAAACAATTTTTTAAAAAGTTTCTGAAATGTCTTAGACACAGCCCTTTATTGAACAACTTGGGCTTAAGCTAATTTTTGCCCTTCGATGCTTTTTGAGCTGCTGCCAGCTATTTCAACTCTCTTTTATTTAATTTAAATTTAAAAAAACAAAAAAAAAAACAGCAGCAGCAAGCAGCAGAGGGGCCCCTGGGGGGCCCGGCCCATGTGGGAGAATCAGGAACCCTAGACCTGGCCCACAAAACGGTGGCCCAGGACCTGAAGGGGAAAACAAAGCCCCCAAATCCAGCCGGAGACCGCGAGGCGGCCCTGGCCCAGGGACCCAAGCCCAACGGCCCAGGCCCAGCCCGCAGGGCGGGCTCTGTGTTCTCACAACCCGCCACCAAACTGCCAATGGAGTGGCAACACGGGTGACCAAACGTTTCCGTTGTCCCTCCTGCTCCTGCCATGCAGATGCAGAGGGTGTTGTTCTCATCTGCCCCCTCGCATCACCCCCATCCTCTCTGGACTGGGGATCGGAGGCAGAACTTTAGAGATCCACCCCCAGCTTGCCACTGGAGCGAGTGAGGGGCGGCAGAGATGACAATCTCCAAGCAAGGACCCCCAACCCCCCAAAAACTCTGATTTTGAAAACAGGCAGCCGGGCTGCCCACGCCCCCAGCTGTCGGGTCACGCCCCCCCCACGGAAGGAAAGGCTGAAGCCCTCTTCCCTTGTCCCAGCTGCCTCCACAGGGGCAGCCCCGAGACAGCCCGAAAAACTCGGGGGGAGAGCCACGCTGGGTGCAGGGGACGAGGCCTCCGAAGGCGGCAGAACCTCTGGGGCCGGCAGCTCTGAAGGCGGTCCCGCGGGCCCATCGCCGCACTCAGCATCATCTTGAACTGGAACCGAGTCGGCAGGAGATGGTTGGGCTGCTGGGGGGTCTGGTTCAGCTGCAGAAGGTGGTGGGGCCGGCCCGGGAGGGGCCGGAGGGGGCGGCGGGGGCGGCGGGTCACTCTTCTCAGGTGCAACCTCCGACCTCGGCGCTGCGGGCAAAAGCGTGACTGCTGGAGACTCTGGGGCCGGCAGGAGCCCGTCTTCCACCGGGACGGAAGCAGCCGCCGCATCTCCGTCGTCACCAAGCAAAGCCGGGGCCACGGGGGGCGGAGCCATGGCCGGTGCCGCGGCCGGGCGGTGCCGCCGCGGGGCCGCGCGCGGGGGGCGCCGGCCGGGGCGGCCCCACTCGCTCGGCAGGCGTGGCCTCGTGGACCGGTGCCGCCCACACCTCTGGGCAGGGCGGAGCCCACGGAACGGGCCGGAGCGGGGCCGGCAGCGCTGGCTGCGGCGGTGGCGCCGCCCACTCAAACCCCCTCCGAGAGCGGCGGGGGGAGGGAGAAGGTGGCCCCATCTGAGCATGCTTCGAAGACGGAGGAAAAAAAACTTCAGCGCCGGGCGAAATTTCACCCCCCCCGCTGGGAAGCAGCCGTTCGTCCCTCTCCGAAGGGTCTTCACTCGGGAATCGGGGGGAATGGTGCTTGCCCCCTTGCTTCAGCGATCCAGGGAAAGGCAGCTGCTCTTTGTTTTAAAACCGGAAAAAGTGCCTGAAAGACCTGGTAGCTGCGAGGGCAACGGCAGCTCCGGTCCCAAACAATCTGGAAAATAAATTCCATGCATTCCCATATGTACGAATCCAATGCATATAGAACATTAGTAAAAAATCCAAAGAATTTTGCCCATCGAAAAAACCCATATAATTGTCTCTTCTCCATAGGAATATTGTCCTCTTCAACCCATCTGCCCCAGAGGGAAATAAGGCTCTCCTCTGAGGGAGAAAAATGGGCTTGTGCCTCAGTGGGAAAATTCGTCCAGTTTTCCAGCCACCATGTGTACAGGGCAGCATTTTCAGGAAGGGAAAAGCCTACAGTACCTTCCGAGAGAGTCCAGCACGCTCTGGCCAGCTGCTGCTTGAGGCTGAAGGGCTCTTCGGGCATCTTCCTGGAGTCTTTCCAAAGGTTTGCTTTGTGGTCAGCCTTGGCTGTGAATTCTGTCCAAATCTGGATCTTCGGTTCTTCAGCTCCTGGCCTAGAATCCACTTCTGCTCCTCTGGGGTCTCACGAAGTGATAAATGTCCTCAGAAGCACGAGGGGTTCACCAGTTGTGATGGTGGTCACAAGGGTTTCAGGGTGAAGGAAGAGACGAGATGGGCTCCATGATCAGAAGGCTTGATTTATTAAGTTATGATATATACATCTATTATAACTCTACTAAAAAGAAAAAGAAAGGAGAGTTTCCAGAAGCTGCTAGCTACCTAACAATAGAAAGCAAAGAATGAATAACAAACCAGCTCTCTCAGACTATGTCCAAGAGATCTCAGTTCTGGGTTGGTCACCAACCCCAAACATCCCAACTGGGCCAATCCAGGCAGACCTGCCACATTCCACAGCAGCAGATAACCTATTGTTTATGTCTGGTTGCTGAACTTCTCAGCTTCAGCAGGAAAATCCTAAGAGAGGATTTTTCATAAAAGAAATGTCTGTGACAATTTGCATATAACTGAATACTTTTCCCGCTTGCTAGGTGGCCGTAGGCGAAGGCCGGCCCAGGACAATGGGTCTACCCAGGAGACTAGGCGGCCGTAGGTGAAGGCCTGCTGGGGAACACAGGTCTACCCCGGGGCCTCAGACATCAGGTCTACCCAAGGGCCCGGGACACCAGGTCTACCCAAGGGCCGGGCTGCCATAGGCGAAGGCTGGCCGGCAAAACCAGGTCTACCCCGAAGGCTGGGTGACCGGCCAAGGGGCGGGACAGGAAGACCCGCTCTGCCCCTTGCCAGGCCGACCGAGCCCAGATGAGGAGACCCGCCATACCCAGCGCCAGCCAGCGCGGACGAGGCAGGCCCTGTGCTCGGGCTGGGCAACCGCGCACGCATCCCTCTCGGCACCGCAGGCGCGGCGAGCCGTGCCCAAGGCCTCGCCGCAGGGGACGCACCACATGGCCCCCAGCCCCTTTGCCCAGCCTGGCCTGGCCCCGGTGCCGGGGACACCAGGTCTACCCCCACCACTGGAGACAGCAGCAAACGAGCCTCCCCCGCCCTCGCAGCGCACACCCGCACGCGCGGTGCTGGAAGAGACCCACCGCTGCCGCCTGAGCGGCCAAGCCCCCGCCCCGCATCTCAGGCCCGGGACCCGTGCGGAGGGAAGTCAAGGCTGTGTGGCCTGGGGGGGCCCATCTCTCAGCGCGCTCAGAGAGAGCGCGCGCCCCCGCTGGCGGCACGCAGCCCATCGCTCGGTGCCCAGCCTCCGGATCCCGTGTAATGGGCCTGGGACTTGCACGGAGGAGAGCGTGAAGGCGGACCGCACTGGCCCGGGTGCCCCGTGCGCCCGGTGCCGCCGGGGCCCCCTGTTGGCCCCAGCCTGCCGAGAGAGA